>NC_056730.1:745708178-745710678 GCF_019279795.1 Protopterus annectens | reverse complement strand
AATATCAAGTAATCAATCAGTGTTGGAATAGATTCTTTAACAGTTATAGACATTAAATCTATTTTATTAATGAGATGTTGTCTAAAGGTCTGAACCTCTAACCAGCAAGTTTCTCTTAGATCAAATTCTTGTTTTAAGAAATCTAGATTTTTAACTTTATTATCAGATATCAACTGATACCAGTACTTTAGATCATTATCTATAGCTAAATGAGTTCCTTCAGAAGTAGATGACAAAAGCATACCCTGAATATACATTATAGGAAATACAATAAAATTCCATTCCCTATACTTAGGGTGCATGAATATAAAGTTACGATAACTAATAATAATATTTAATGGGTAACAAACCATATGTTTAGGTGTAATAGGTGAAGTACAAAATTCCTTTAGTAACCATAACATGGAGTTATTTACAATCATATTTTTATGTGTTAAGGAGATTTTCATGAAGTGTATACTAATTAGCTCCCAATAATCTTTCCATTTTGTGACATATGACTGATCTATTAATAAAGTAATAACTTTTACAATAGAAGAGATAGCATATAAATTAAAGTCTGGAAAAAAATACCCCTTGAGACCAGCTATTAGTATGTTTCTTTAATGCAATCCTAGGTCTATTAGGTGCCCATAAGAAATTTAACATTAGTGTGTTCAGTTTCTTGATAATTATTTTTGTAGGTGGAAGTATTATTGATTGTATTAAGTATAAAATCTTGGGGAATATTATCATTTTAATAATTGTAAGTCTCTCCTCCATAGTAAAAACATATTATTCCAGGTATTAAAAGATTTTGTATATTAAGAAAACAGGTATTATAATTATTATATATAATAGATTTAATATCTTTAGATAGTATTATACCTAAATAAGTTATCTGACCTGAATTGGGTACATATTTAGTAAAATCACTAATGAGAATATTTTTCGTGTATATATAGGTAGTATTTTATTTTTTCTTCATTGAATATTAAACCAGAAATACTTTTAAAATTCATCATGTTATCAAATAGAGACTGTATAGAAGAATTAGATCCTGCTGATGTAATTAGAACATCATCTGCAAAAAGTTGAATTTTGGATGTTGTATTTTCATCTATTTCAAAACCCTCTATGTCAGTACTGTTTCTGATCAAATTAGCCCAAGGCTCCATTACTAAAGTGAATAATAGTGGAGAAAGTGGACATCCTTGTTTTGTACCTTTAAGAATGGGTATTTTTTGTGAAACATATGTTCCTACCTTAATATAAGCCAACGTTCTTTTGTATAAATGTTCAATTAGATTTACAAATGCATCCGAGAAGTTTGTGCACTTCATTAAGGTAAACAGATAGTCCCAACTTACTGAATCAAATGCTGAACTTATATCAAGACTAATAAGTGTTAAATCTTTCTTTTTCCTATTTGCAAAATCTATTAATGTTAAAGTTCTTCTTATATTATCAAAAGTATTTCTATTTACAATGAAGCCTGTCTGATCTATATCTATAATGCCGGGAATGATTGTCTTCAATCTATCAGCAAAGATATTCATAAACATTTTATAATCAACATTAATTAATGAGATGGGCCGATATGAAGAACATCTAGTTGGATCTTTATTAGGTTTTAAAATTGGCGAAATAAATGTATATTGCCAAGATGGGGGGGTTATTAACTCAGTTTGGGCCAAAATAAAAACCTTATGTATTAATGAATATGTATTTTTAGAAAGGATTTTATATATCTCTGGTATAATACCATCATTACCTGGTGCTTTGTTTGATTTAAGCTTATTTATTTGTGTAATAACTTCTGTATATGAAATACTCTTGTCCAATAGTTTAATCTGTTGTTTATTAAGCTTTTTATTCATATTTGTGGTTATAAACTCCTTTATTTTATCTTTAGGTTCCATGTTAATATTATTATGGTTAATTTTGTGAAAGTGATTTCTAAATTCATCTAGTATTTCTGGTATACTAGAAACATTCTTCTTTTCCTTAGAGAAAAGATTTCTTTGATATGGTTTTGTTTATTCAACCTTTTTGTTTTATTTTTAAGTCTATGTAAGTATTTGGGGCTTATTGAATAAGACAAAACTTGTATTTCTCTAAAGTTATTTTAACTTTATGAGTTAAAATTTCTTTGTATTTCTCATTTAGTTTGTTTATTTCTTCAATAACTTTCTTGTCCATAATATTTTCTTTATTATTATGTTTATAAGAGTCTAATTTACTTTGAATATCTAACAATTCCTTATCCCAAGATTTCCTTTTATTATTATACCATCTGATACTTTGTCCATATAGATATGATTTTAAGGCATCCCAAACATAAACAATGGAGACTTCAGGAGTGTTATTTATGTCTAAAAAATGTTTTACTTCTGAAAGTATATATTCTTTATAGTCTTTTAGTTGAGTTAAGTATGCTGGTATCCTTTTGATCTGAACATTACGAGTATTTTTATCATGAATTCAAAAACAATTGAATTATGATCAGATATAGGACATG